>NW_027288554.1:0-7500 GCF_037038585.1 Patagioenas fasciata | reverse complement strand
GGTCAGGGTTAGGGTTAGGGGTTAGGGTTAGGGTCAGGGTTAGGGTTAGGGTCAGGGTTAGGGTTAGGGGTTAGGGTTAGGGTCAGGGTTAGGGTTAGGGTCAGGGTTAGGGTTAGGGGTTAGGGTTAGGGTCAGGGTTAGGGTTAGGGTCAGGGTTAGGGTTAGGGGTTAGGGTTAGGGTCAGGGTTAGGGTTAGGGTCAGGGTTAGGGTTAGGGGTTAGGGTTAGGGTCAGGGTTAGGGTTAGGGTCAGGGTTAGGGTTAGGGGTTAGGGTTAGGGTCAGGGTTAGGGTTAGGGTCAGGGTTAGGGTTAGGGGTTAGGGTTAGGGTCAGGGTTAGGGTTAGGGTCAGGGTTAGGGTTAGGGGTTAGGGTTAGGGTCAGGGTTAGGGTTAGGGTCAGGGTTAGGGTTAGGGGTTAGGGTTAGGGTCAGGGTTAGGGTTAGGGTCAGGGTTAGGGTTAGGGGTTAGGGTTAGGGTCAGGGTTAGGGTTAGGGTCAGGGTTAGGGTTAGGGGTTAGGGTTAGGGTCAGGGTTAGGGTTAGGGTCAGGGTTAGGGTTAGGGGTTAGGGTTAGGGTCAGGGTTAGGGTTAGGGTCAGGGTTAGGGTTAGGGGTTAGGGTTAGGGTCAGGGTTAGGGTTAGGGTCAGGGTTAGGGTTAGGGGTTAGGGTTAGGGTCAGGGTTAGGGTTAGGGTCAGGGTTAGGGTTAGGGGTTAGGGTTAGGGTCAGGGTTAGGGTTAGGGTCAGGGTTAGGGTTAGGGGTTAGGGTTAGGGTCAGGGTTAGGGTTAGGGTCAGGGTTAGGGTTAGGGGTTAGGGTTAGGGTCAGGGTTAGGGTTAGGGTCAGGGTTAGGGTTAGGGGTTAGGGTTAGGGTCAGGGTTAGGGTTAGGGTCAGGGTTAGGGTTAGGGGTTAGGGTTAGGGTCAGGGTTAGGGTTAGGGTCAGGGTTAGGGTTAGGGGTTAGGGTTAGGGTCAGGGTTAGGGTTAGGGTCAGGGTTAGGGTTAGGGGTTAGGGTTAGGGTCAGGGTTAGGGTTAGGGTCAGGGTTAGGGTTAGGGGTTAGGGTTAGGGTCAGGGTTAGGGTTAGGGTCAGGGTTAGGGTTAGGGGTTAGGGTTAGGGTCAGGGTTAGGGTTAGGGTCAGGGTTAGGGTTAGGGGTTAGGGTTAGGGTCAGGGTTAGGGTTAGGGTCAGGGTTAGGGTTAGGGGTTAGGGTTAGGGTCAGGGTTAGGGTTAGGGTCAGGGTTAGGGTTAGGGGTTAGGGTTAGGGTCAGGGTTAGGGTTAGGGTCAGGGTTAGGGTTAGGGGTTAGGGTTAGGGTCAGGGTTAGGGTTAGGGTCAGGGTTAGGGTTAGGGGTTAGGGTTAGGGTCAGGGTTAGGGTTAGGGTCAGGGTTAGGGTTAGGGGTTAGGGTTAGGGTCAGGGTTAGGGTTAGGGTCAGGGTTAGGGTTAGGGGTTAGGGTTAGGGTCAGGGTTAGGGTTAGGGTCAGGGTTAGGGTTAGGGGTTAGGGTTAGGGTCAGGGTTAGGGTTAGGGTCAGGGTTAGGGTTAGGGGTTAGGGTTAGGGTCAGGGTTAGGGTTAGGGTCAGGGTTAGGGTTAGGGGTTAGGGTTAGGGTCAGGGTTAGGGTTAGGGTCAGGGTTAGGGTTAGGGGTTAGGGTTAGGGTCAGGGTTAGGGTTAGGGTCAGGGTTAGGGTTAGGGGTTAGGGTTAGGGTCAGGGTTAGGGTTAGGGTCAGGGTTAGGGTTAGGGGTTAGGGTTAGGGTCAGGGTTAGGGTTAGGGTCAGGGTTAGGGTTAGGGGTTAGGGTTAGGGTCAGGGTTAGGGTTAGGGTCAGGGTTAGGGTTAGGGGTTAGGGTTAGGGTCAGGGTTAGGGTTAGGGTCAGGGTTAGGGTTAGGGGTTAGGGTTAGGGTCAGGGTTAGGGTTAGGGTCAGGGTTAGGGTTAGGGGTTAGGGTTAGGGTCAGGGTTAGGGTTAGGGTCAGGGTTAGGGTTAGGGGTTAGGGTTAGGGTCAGGGTTAGGGTTAGGGTCAGGGTTAGGGTTAGGGGTTAGGGTTAGGGTCAGGGTTAGGGTTAGGGTCAGGGTTAGGGTTAGGGGTTAGGGTTAGGGTCAGGGTTAGGGTTAGGGTCAGGGTTAGGGTTAGGGGTTAGGGTTAGGGTCAGGGTTAGGGTTAGGGTCAGGGTTAGGGTTAGGGGTTAGGGTTAGGGTCAGGGTTAGGGTTAGGGTCAGGGTTAGGGTTAGGGGTTAGGGTTAGGGTCAGGGTTAGGGTTAGGGTCAGGGTTAGGGTTAGGGGTTAGGGTTAGGGTCAGGGTTAGGGTTAGGGTCAGGGTTAGGGTTAGGGGTTAGGGTTAGGGTCAGGGTTAGGGTTAGGGTCAGGGTTAGGGTTAGGGGTTAGGGTTAGGGTCAGGGTTAGGGTTAGGGTCAGGGTTAGGGTTAGGGGTTAGGGTTAGGGTCAGGGTTAGGGTTAGGGTCAGGGTTAGGGTTAGGGGTTAGGGTTAGGGTCAGGGTTAGGGTTAGGGTCAGGGTTAGGGTTAGGGGTTAGGGTTAGGGTCAGGGTTAGGGTTAGGGTCAGGGTTAGGGTTAGGGGTTAGGGTTAGGGTCAGGGTTAGGGTTAGGGTCAGGGTTAGGGTTAGGGGTTAGGGTTAGGGTCAGGGTTAGGGTTAGGGTCAGGGTTAGGGTTAGGGGTTAGGGTTAGGGTCAGGGTTAGGGTTAGGGTCAGGGTTAGGGTTAGGGGTTAGGGTTAGGGTCAGGGTTAGGGTTAGGGTCAGGGTTAGGGTTAGGGGTTAGGGTTAGGGTCAGGGTTAGGGTTAGGGTCAGGGTTAGGGTTAGGGGTTAGGGTTAGGGTCAGGGTTAGGGTTAGGGTCAGGGTTAGGGTTAGGGGTTAGGGTTAGGGTCAGGGTTAGGGTTAGGGTCAGGGTTAGGGTTAGGGGTTAGGGTTAGGGTCAGGGTTAGGGTTAGGGTCAGGGTTAGGGTTAGGGGTTAGGGTTAGGGTCAGGGTTAGGGTTAGGGTCAGGGTTAGGGTTAGGGGTTAGGGTTAGGGTCAGGGTTAGGGTTAGGGTCAGGGTTAGGGTTAGGGGTTAGGGTTAGGGTCAGGGTTAGGGTTAGGGTCAGGGTTAGGGTTAGGGGTTAGGGTTAGGGTCAGGGTTAGGGTTAGGGTCAGGGTTAGGGTTAGGGGTTAGGGTTAGGGTCAGGGTTAGGGTTAGGGTCAGGGTTAGGGTTAGGGGTTAGGGTTAGGGTCAGGGTTAGGGTTAGGGTCAGGGTTAGGGTTAGGGGTTAGGGTTAGGGTCAGGGTTAGGGTTAGGGTCAGGGTTAGGGTTAGGGGTTAGGGTTAGGGTCAGGGTTAGGGTTAGGGTCAGGGTTAGGGTTAGGGGTTAGGGTTAGGGTCAGGGTTAGGGTTAGGGTCAGGGTTAGGGTTAGGGGTTAGGGTTAGGGTCAGGGTTAGGGTTAGGGTCAGGGTTAGGGTTAGGGGTTAGGGTTAGGGTCAGGGTTAGGGTTAGGGTCAGGGTTAGGGTTAGGGGTTAGGGTTAGGGTCAGGGTTAGGGTTAGGGTCAGGGTTAGGGTTAGGGGTTAGGGTTAGGGTCAGGGTTAGGGTTAGGGTCAGGGTTAGGGTTAGGGGTTAGGGTTAGGGTCAGGGTTAGGGTTAGGGTCAGGGTTAGGGTTAGGGGTTAGGGTTAGGGTCAGGGTTAGGGTTAGGGTCAGGGTTAGGGTTAGGGGTTAGGGTTAGGGTCAGGGTTAGGGTTAGGGTCAGGGTTAGGGTTAGGGGTTAGGGTTAGGGTCAGGGTTAGGGTTAGGGTCAGGGTTAGGGTTAGGGGTTAGGGTTAGGGTCAGGGTTAGGGTTAGGGTCAGGGTTAGGGTTAGGGGTTAGGGTTAGGGTCAGGGTTAGGGTTAGGGTCAGGGTTAGGGTTAGGGGTTAGGGTTAGGGTCAGGGTTAGGGTTAGGGTCAGGGTTAGGGTTAGGGGTTAGGGTTAGGGTCAGGGTTAGGGTTAGGGTCAGGGTTAGGGTTAGGGGTTAGGGTTAGGGTCAGGGTTAGGGTTAGGGTCAGGGTTAGGGTTAGGGGTTAGGGTTAGGGTCAGGGTTAGGGTTAGGGTCAGGGTTAGGGTTAGGGGTTAGGGTTAGGGTCAGGGTTAGGGTTAGGGTCAGGGTTAGGGTTAGGGGTTAGGGTTAGGGTCAGGGTTAGGGTTAGGGTCAGGGTTAGGGTTAGGGGTTAGGGTTAGGGTCAGGGTTAGGGTTAGGGTCAGGGTTAGGGTTAGGGGTTAGGGTTAGGGTCAGGGTTAGGGTTAGGGTCAGGGTTAGGGTTAGGGGTTAGGGTTAGGGTCAGGGTTAGGGTTAGGGTCAGGGTTAGGGTTAGGGGTTAGGGTTAGGGTCAGGGTTAGGGTTAGGGTCAGGGTTAGGGTTAGGGGTTAGGGTTAGGGTTAGGGTTAGGGTTAGGGTCAGGGTTAGGGTTAGGGGTTAGGGTTAGGGTCAGGGTTAGGGTTAGGGTCAGGGTTAGGGTTAGGGGTTAGGGTTAGGGTCAGGGTTAGGGTTAGGGTCAGGGTTAGGGTTAGGGGTTAGGGTTAGGGTCAGGGTTAGGGTTAGGGTCAGGGTTAGGGTTAGGGGTTAGGGTTAGGGTCAGGGTTAGGGTTAGGGTCAGGGTTAGGGTTAGGGGTTAGGGTTAGGGTCAGGGTTAGGGTTAGGGTCAGGGTTAGGGTTAGGGGTTAGGGTTAGGGTCAGGGTTAGGGTTAGGGTCAGGGTTAGGGTTAGGGGTTAGGGTTAGGGTCAGGGTTAGGGTTAGGGTCAGGGTTAGGGTTAGGGGTTAGGGTTAGGGTCAGGGTTAGGGTTAGGGTCAGGGTTAGGGTTAGGGGTTAGGGTTAGGGTCAGGGTTAGGGTTAGGGTCAGGGTTAGGGTTAGGGGTTAGGGTTAGGGTCAGGGTTAGGGTTAGGGTCAGGGTTAGGGTTAGGGGTTAGGGTTAGGGTCAGGGTTAGGGTTAGGGTCAGGGTTAGGGTTAGGGGTTAGGGTTAGGGTCAGGGTTAGGGTTAGGGTCAGGGTTAGGGTTAGGGGTTAGGGTTAGGGTCAGGGTTAGGGTTAGGGTCAGGGTTAGGGTTAGGGGTTAGGGTTAGGGTCAGGGTTAGGGTTAGGGTCAGGGTTAGGGTTAGGGGTTAGGGTTAGGGTCAGGGTTAGGGTTAGGGTCAGGGTTAGGGTTAGGGGTTAGGGTTAGGGTCAGGGTTAGGGTTAGGGTCAGGGTTAGGGTTAGGGGTTAGGGTTAGGGTCAGGGTTAGGGTTAGGGTCAGGGTTAGGGTTAGGGGTTAGGGTTAGGGTCAGGGTTAGGGTTAGGGTCAGGGTTAGGGTTAGGGGTTAGGGTTAGGGTCAGGGTTAGGGTTAGGGTCAGGGTTAGGGTTAGGGGTTAGGGTTAGGGTCAGGGTTAGGGTTAGGGTCAGGGTTAGGGTTAGGGGTTAGGGTTAGGGTCAGGGTTAGGGTTAGGGTCAGGGTTAGGGTTAGGGGTTAGGGTTAGGGTCAGGGTTAGGGTTAGGGTCAGGGTTAGGGTTAGGGGTTAGGGTTAGGGTCAGGGTTAGGGTTAGGGTCAGGGTTAGGGTTAGGGGTTAGGGTTAGGGTCAGGGTTAGGGTTAGGGTCAGGGTTAGGGTTAGGGGTTAGGGTTAGGGTCAGGGTTAGGGTTAGGGTCAGGGTTAGGGTTAGGGGTTAGGGTTAGGGTCAGGGTTAGGGTTAGGGTCAGGGTTAGGGTTAGGGGTTAGGGTTAGGGTCAGGGTTAGGGTTAGGGTCAGGGTTAGGGTTAGGGGTTAGGGTTAGGGTCAGGGTTAGGGTTAGGGTCAGGGTTAGGGTTAGGGGTTAGGGTTAGGGTCAGGGTTAGGGTTAGGGTCAGGGTTAGGGTTAGGGGTTAGGGTTAGGGTCAGGGTTAGGGTTAGGGTCAGGGTTAGGGTTAGGGGTTAGGGTTAGGGTCAGGGTTAGGGTTAGGGTCAGGGTTAGGGTTAGGGGTTAGGGTTAGGGTCAGGGTTAGGGTTAGGGTCAGGGTTAGGGTTAGGGGTTAGGGTTAGGGTCAGGGTTAGGGTTAGGGTCAGGGTTAGGGTTAGGGGTTAGGGTTAGGGTCAGGGTTAGGGTTAGGGTCAGGGTTAGGGTTAGGGGTTAGGGTTAGGGTCAGGGTTAGGGTTAGGGTCAGGGTTAGGGTTAGGGGTTAGGGTTAGGGTCAGGGTTAGGGTTAGGGTCAGGGTTAGGGTTAGGGGTTAGGGTTAGGGTCAGGGTTAGGGTTAGGGTCAGGGTTAGGGTTAGGGGTTAGGGTTAGGGTCAGGGTTAGGGTTAGGGTCAGGGTTAGGGTTAGGGGTTAGGGTTAGGGTCAGGGTTAGGGTTAGGGTCAGGGTTAGGGTTAGGGGTTAGGGTTAGGGTCAGGGTTAGGGTTAGGGTCAGGGTTAGGGTTAGGGGTTAGGGTTAGGGTCAGGGTTAGGGTTAGGGTCAGGGTTAGGGTTAGGGGTTAGGGTTAGGGTCAGGGTTAGGGTTAGGGTCAGGGTTAGGGTTAGGGGTTAGGGTTAGGGTCAGGGTTAGGGTTAGGGTCAGGGTTAGGGTTAGGGGTTAGGGTTAGGGTCAGGGTTAGGGTTAGGGTCAGGGTTAGGGTTAGGGGTTAGGGTTAGGGTCAGGGTTAGGGTTAGGGTCAGGGTTAGGGTTAGGGGTTAGGGTTAGGGTCAGGGTTAGGGTTAGGGTCAGGGTTAGGGTTAGGGGTTAGGGTTAGGGTCAGGGTTAGGGTTAGGGTCAGGGTTAGGGTTAGGGGTTAGGGTTAGGGTCAGGGTTAGGGTTAGGGTCAGGGTTAGGGTTAGGGGTTAGGGTTAGGGTCAGGGTTAGGGTTAGGGTCAGGGTTAGGGTTAGGGGTTAGGGTTAGGGTCAGGGTTAGGGTTAGGGTCAGGGTTAGGGTTAGGGGTTAGGGTTAGGGTCAGGGTTAGGGTTAGGGTCAGGGTTAGGGTTAGGGGTTAGGGTTAGGGTCAGGGTTAGGGTTAGGGTCAGGGTTAGGGTTAGGGGTTAGGGTTAGGGTCAGGGTTAGGGTTAGGGTCAGGGTTAGGGTTAGGGGTTAGGGTTAGGGTCAGGGTTAGGGTTAGGGTCAGGGTTAGGGTTAGGGGTTAGGGTTAGGGTCAGGGTTAGGGTTAGGGTCAGGGTTAGGGTTAGGGGTTAGGGTTAGGGTCAGGGTTAGGGTTAGGGTCAGGGTTAGGGTTAGGGGTTAGGGTTAGGGTCAGGGTTAGGGTTAGGGTCAGGGTTAGGGTTAGGGGTTAGGGTTAGGGTCAGGGTTAGGGTTAGGGTCAGGGTTAGGGTTAGGGGTTAGGGTTAGGGTCAGGGTTAGGGTTAGGGTCAGGGTTAGGGTTAGGGGTTAGGGTTAGGGTCAGGGTTAGGGTTAGGGTTAGGGTTAGGGTTAGGGGTTAGGGTTAGGGTCAGGGTTAGGGTTAGGGTCAGGGTTAGGGTTAGGGGTTAGGGTTAGGGTCAGGGTTAGGGTTAGGGTCAGGGTTAGGGTTAGGGGTTAGGGTTAGGGTCAGGGTTAGGGTTAGGGT